>NC_057812.1:8028358-8030171 GCF_018294505.1 Triticum aestivum | reverse complement strand
TAGTATATATGTATAGCAATTTTGACATTTTTCAGAAGAATTTTGACTTTTTTTCACTAGATGATTAGATATATACAAAAAGTTAAGGAATTTTTACATTTGAGAAATTTTTACATTTTGATCCTATATGTATAAAATTAGTATATATACATACATATATATATATACACACACACATATATATGCGTGTGAATACAGTGTATAGAAAAAAGTTGATGAATTTTGACATTTGATCCAATGTATAGCAATTAGTATTTGCAAAAGTTGCATATTTTAATGTTGTATTTACGAATGTTTGTTATGTATTTGCAATTAATTAGTATATGTATGTATACAATAGATTCTCTTAGTCCTTTAATAAGGGATTTATCAAGAATGCCCCCATTATGGATGTGCACAAGTCGATCCAATTTTTTTCTAATCTCATCTATGTACGTACCCTTCTATATGTCACGTTGTCTTGTGTCAAAGTATTGAAAAAAATGCATGGCTTCATTATTAGCCAGAAGTAACAGGCGCATGATGGTATGAAGCTCTTCAAAATTGCTTCGGAACGGAGTTCCTGATAGGATAATTCGCCTTTTGGTACGGAGTTCAGCAAAGGCCTTCCAAATAGCGATATTCAGAAGACTCTTGCTGAACTTCGTACCAAAAAGCTAATTATCCTATCCGGGACTCTGTTCCAAAACAACTTTGCAAAGCTTCATACCATCATGCGTCTGTTACTTCCGGCTAATGATGAAGCCATGGTTTTCTTGAATCCTTTGATACTAGACAACGTGCCATATAGAAGGGTAGATGAGATCAGGAAAAATATGGACCATTTTCTGCACATGCCGAATAGCGCCATTTTGTTAAATACCTTAAAGGTTAAGAGAATCCGTTATGATTCTGAATCACGTTCCTCGCCAGGGACTAAAGGTTCCTCTTATATAAGAAATCACAATCCAAGCATTTAAAAAATGTTAAATTTGCATAGAATTTGTTCTCGACATCAACGATGCCCGGCCCGCATCCTCGTCATCGACTCGTTCGTGATGACGTCCTGCTTCAGAGGTGCCATGTCCTGGACAGGGCTCCGTCGGGCTGGCACTGGGAGGTGCTACCTTCAGGAGCGCGCATCTTGGTGAGGAACCCGGGCCTTCTTTGGTGGCGGACGCGTGGGCCACATTCGATGCAGAGGCTGGCGTCCGTCGCTACATGGTTGCGTTGGACGTCAGGTTCTCCAATGACTGGCAGGTTCTTCAGGACCTCACCCGAGCTATGATCCTGTGATGGTTCCTTCTCTTTGGGTGTCCACCGTGAGTGAACTAGATTCTTCAATAATATTGGATCTGTATTAGCTAGTGATGTATTCGAGACGATGTATTTGAGATTATATTATTTGATAATATTCGATACGATGTATTCGAGATTATTATCTGATTCTACCATCTCTTTAATTCTAGTTTCAATACCATTATCATGCTTGACTAATTATTATCTGATTGAATTCCATTCTCGTAAAGGCCATGAAGCAGGCGTCGGAGAATAATTTATGTGCATACTACGTTTACGAGAACATTCTCATGATGACTTCCGAAAGGAGCAGAAATGACAGAGAGTAATGGGTACGTTTGCCAGAACACTATTCATAATTTTTACATCATTATCTAATATATATACACACAACTAATACATGCATATTGATCTCCTTCTTTAAAGATGAAGGGGATGCGGGATAAGCTCCTACCAGAGGATCGCGTATGAGCAATTCAAGAGGAAATAGCGGGATTTTGCTCGACCAGGTCATAGATCCCAAAGGAGAATACCT
>NC_057812.1:8014500-8028002 GCF_018294505.1 Triticum aestivum | reverse complement strand
AACTAAAAGGAAAAATTAATTATAAACCCGTAAACCCCTAAACCTTTTAGTCCCATTTGGTGTAACCAACCGGGACTAGGGGGGGGGGGGGCTTTAGTCCCCACCCTTTAGTGCCGGTTGCAGAACCGGCACTGAAGGTCCTTAAGAACCGGGACCAAAGCCCGATTTTGCACTAGTGGGAAAAGAACTTGCATGACATCTTTTATCCTACCCTCCCGTGACAATGGGGTCCATAAGAAAACTAAGGGATATTAAGGCCTCCTTTTAATAGAAAACCGGAATAAAGCATTAGCACTTAGTGAATACATGAACTCATCAAACTAGTGTAATCACCAAAAAGAATCTCAATCATTGTCACCTTGGGGTATGCGGATCATAACTCGTAATAGGTGCATATAACTTGCAAGATAGGATACACATATATTCATGAAAACATAATAGGTTCAGATCTAAAATCATGGCACCCGGGCCGTAGTGACAAGCATTAAGCATAGCAAAGTCATAACAATATCAATCTCAGAACATAGTGGATACTAGGCATCAAGCCCTAACAAAACTAACTCGATTACATGATAGATCTCATCCAACCCATCACAGTCCATCAAGCCTACAAAGAAATTACTCACTCCTGGAGGTGAGCATCATGAAATTGGTGATGGAGGAAGGTTGATGATGACGACAGCGTCGAATTCCACCCTCCGGAGCCCCGAACTGACTCCAGATCAGCCCTCCCGATGAAGAACAGGAGGTGGCGGCGGCTTCGTATCGTAAAACGTGATGAATCCTTTTCTCTGATTTTTTTTCTTAGCAAATAGGTATATATGGAGTTAGGATTACCGGAGGTCCAAGGGGGCCACAAGCCTACAGGGCGCGTAGGGGGGTAGGCACGCCCCCTAAGCTTGTGGCTCCTGGGTGGGCCCCTCTGGTATCTTTTTTCACCAGTATTTTTTATATATTCCACAAGAATTCTTCCTAAATTTTTAGGTCAATCCGAGAACTTTGATCTCTGCACAAAAATAACACCATGGAAATTCTGCTGAAAACAACATCAGTCCGGGTTAGTTCCATTCAAATCATGCAAATTAGAGTCCAAAATAAGAGCAAAAGTGTTTGGAAAAGTAGATATGACGGTATGAGAGTACAATACAAGGCAACTGGTATTACCGTTGCACTGACACAATTCATATATTCTTATCATGAATTGAAATCTCTCTGCACCTAGGCTGCGTTCGGTTTCTCTCGGCTCCGTTAACTCCGCTCCCGGAGCGGACCATCCTTTAGCTTAATTAGGCGAAGCTGCCAAAACCCAACTCCCGAACTCCACGGAGTGGGGAAGTTCCGAACAGGGCCCTAATCTCTTCATTGCAGGAAACACCATTTACATTTTAAGCTCGTTTTATTTACTTTATTTAGTTATTTAGTAGACACCTTTAAATCCTCCTTTTTCTAGCATATTTAGTTCTCCGTTTACCCAGGACAGTAATAGTATTGCAGAAGCTCAAGCAGTACTTCACACAATAACTATGACACCTTGTGTGTGACAGAAACACCTCCATAAATACTCTCCTTCGCTCTTTGTTGGGATGACTAATCATTGGGATACTTATGTGAAAGTGTTACACTACCCTGTTTGGTCTGCAGGTACCACACACACTCAAAAAAGACTAGTAGATTGCTCCCCCATATTTCACTATGGGTGAGCCACTCTTTGGCACATCTTCACAAGTCCATTCTCACCACATTGGACGGCAAGCTCCAAACAGTGATCTCTTCGCGATGCTCCTCTTGAACTTGCACACAGCAACCTAACCCCACATAGAACTCTCACGTAGACCATGAGTTAGTACACAAAGCGTAATGGACAATGCTTACCATACCATGGGATCACTTGATCCCTCTCGGTACATCTTGTGCGCTTTGTGTGTTGATCAACTTGATTCACTCTTTGACTTAGTCTTGATCAACCTTGTAACATGTCTTCCCTATGACCAATCTTTGGATAATACCTTGAGTAGCACCTTGGTCATCACACCAACTCCTTGAAACCAACAAATGGACTTCAAGAAATGTCTATGGAAAAATCTTTCAAATATAGCTCAAGGCAACCATTAGTCCATAGGAATTGTTATCAATTACCAAAACCAAGCATGAGGGCACCGTGCTCTTTCACTAGGGAAAACCTTCCTCCCCTCGATCTCCGCCGACGAGCCCGTGAATTCGCCTCCCTCTCCACCTGCCACTCTGGAGGCCAGTGGCGGGGATGAGATTTCTGGTGCCTCTGCTCCTGCTAGTACATAGGTAGGGTTTTAGTCCCCGCAAGGGCGACGTTTGGACGGATGTCGACGCTTCTTCTTCGAGCCAGTCTTTCGGGTTACGATCCTCCTCAAGTTCGTCCATGAGGATGAATTAGACGGAACTCCTGCGTAGATTTCTGCCAGCTCCTTGGGGCAGCGAGGTTAGGATTTCTCGTCGTGCGTATGCAACAACGATATTTAGTGTACTTCATATCAATTGAAGGATCAACGACGACGACCGCGGCTCCGGGACGTTGTCCCTTAGGGGCATGTGCACGAATACCCCGGCTGTCATCGACATGGTCAGGCCGGCTCCGGTATGGGAGCGGCGACAACGGCGCGTTGGTGGCTCATTCTGGCGGCGACAATGATCGTTCGATCGTCCATGGACCTCGATATAATTTTTATTATGTTTAAGGTGTTTTGTACTTTCGGTAAATTTTTATAATAAATCTGATATTTTTGCAAAAAAAAGTTAATTTATTGGAAAATTACTTTTCCAGATATACACATACGGTTATCTCGGCAGAATTCTCGAAGAATCGTCAAGGCCATCGAGGAATAGAGCCACGGCTGCCGCTCTTGCCCTTTCGGTTTTCAAACCCTAGCTAGAGTTCCAGTTGTAAGACAGATAGGAATCGGGGCTGCAAGATTGCACGCCTCCTCATCTCATTGCATCATATATATATATACACGTATACATGGGTTAGCTTGCCTTGCAAGTCAATTAAACTGGGAAACTACAACCGACTCAAGCCATATTTGGTAGTCTAAACATACTTGGATGATGGACATTATCAGCAGGATACGGCACAGCTAATTGTCAGGATGCAGGACTCTCCGAAACGCCCCCGTAGTCTGAGCCTGGTAGTGGAGCGAGGTGAAGACTGGACCGGAACTCATGAAACAATACAGCTGGAAGACCTTTTGTGAATATATCCGCGTATTGTGGCGAAGAAGGAACATGCAGAACTCGAACAGCACCAAGAGCAACTTTCTCGCGGACAAAATGAATGTCAAGCTCAATGTGTTTGGTTCGTCGATGTTGTACCGGGTTATGAGCAAGATATACCGCGCTCACATTGTCACAAAAAACAACTGTAGCAGTGCTGATAGGTCGATGGAGCTCCTGAAGTAAGTGACGAACCCAACAAGACTCGGCCACAACAGCAGCCACGGCGTGATATTCAGCCTCTGCACTGGAACGAGAAACTGTGGTTTGTCGTCGAGAAGACCATGAGATCAAATTATCACCGAGAAACATGCAAAATCCAGAAGTGGAGCGTCTGGTATCCGGGCAACCAGCCCAATTGGCATCTGAATAGGCAATGAGATTATGAGAGGAAGAAGAAGAAAGAGTTAGGCCAAGATCAAGTGTGCCTTTGAGATAGCGCAAAATGCGCTTGATAAAAAGAAGATGGGGTTCGCGAGGATCATGCATGTGGAGGCACACTTGTTGGACAGCATAAGCTATGTCAGGTCGAGTGAGAGTGGCGTACTGAAGAGCACCCGCAAGACTGCGATATAAAGAAGGATCAGAAACAGGAGAACCAGAAGTAGCGGAGAGTTTGGCTTTGATGTCAACCGGTGTAGAGACAGGATTACAGTCACTCATGCCAGCACAAGATAGGAGTTCTAGAATATATTGTCGTTGAGAGAGATGCAAACTAGTAGGTGTGCGAGAAACTGAGATTCCAAGAAAATGATGAAGTGGTCCAAGGTCTTTCATAGCAAATTCCTTGCTGAACAAATGAATGATGGAATGAAGAGCAGTAGAAGACGAGGCAGTAATGATGATATCATCAACATACAGAAGCAAGTATGTGGTGGTGTTCCCCTTATGAAGAATGAACAAGGAGGTGTCAGATTTGGATTCGACAAAACCAACAGAACGAGCATAGGTGGCGAAGCGCTGAAACCAAGCACGGGAGCTTGCTTTAGTCCATAGAGAGACTTATGCAAGCGACAAACAAAATCAGGGTGGTTAGGATTAATAAAGCCGGATGGTTGTTGACTATAGACGACCTCATCGAGATAGCCATGAAGAAATGCATTTTTAACATCGAGTTGGTGAATAGGCCAAGAAGAAGAAAGTGCGAGGGAAAGAACTAAACGAATGGTGGATGGTTTGACGACCAGACTAAAAGTTTCATCATAGTCGACACCAGGTTGTTGTGAAAAACCGCGTACAACCCAACGAGCCTTATGTCGAGAAAGGGAGCCATCAGAGTTATATTTATGTCGAAAAATCCATTTTCCACTGACAATGTTAGCACCTGGAGGAGGAGGAACAAGAGTCCAGGTTTTGTTGATGGTGAGAGCATCGTATTCTTCCTGCATAGCGTGTCGCCAAGTGGGATCACGGAGTGCCGTGAGATAATTATGTGGTATAGGGGAGGAGGCGACGACTGAAAGGCTGAGGCGGTCTATCGGGCCAGGGAGGCGACCGATTGTCGAGCGCGTGCGATGTATGGGCATAGGTGGTGGCGGAGGAGATGCTATGTTGGGAGATGGCGGGGAGATGGTGGGCTAGGAGGTGGCGGAGGAGATGGTGGGCTGGGAGGTGGCGCCAGGCTAAGTGGTGTTGTTGGGCCATGTGTATGCGGTGTAGTAGGAGGAGATGTGCTAATAGATATGTTTGGACTAGCAGGTCCATGCGTAGTGGGTGTAGATGGAATAGGTGCATGCATAACGGGCGATGCTTGCGATCGACGTGAAAGGATGGAAGGATGCGGGAAGATGGGAGGAGCTTCTGTTGATGGTGGCGTGGACTCGACAACGGATGGTATGGCGTATGGAAAAGTTGTCTCGTCAAACACAACATGACGAGATAAAATAATGCCACGGGTGGCTAGGTTAAGACAACGATAACCTCTGTGCCGTGGAGGATAACATAGAAATATATATTTTATGGAACGAGGAGTGAGTTTGTGGGGAGTTCTGGAAGATGTATTGGGATAGCAAAGACAACCGAAAACACGGAGATCGTGATAGGGTGGTGTTATGCCGAAGAGAATCATGTAAGGGGTAGAAAATTGGAGAGCAGAGGTAGGACGTATATTTATATGAGATAAGTGGCGGTGTAAAGGGCTTCGGCCCAAAAGGGCGGTGGTAGTGAGGCTTGAAGTAATAGTGTACGGATGACATCATTTGTGGTGCGAATAGCACGTTCGGCCTTGCCGTTTTGCTGGGCAAATTGAATTGTGTTTTAACAAAAGCATGATAGGTAGTGAGAGTTGCATATAGATCAGACTTCTTGTGAAGGGGGAAACTCCAAAAATAATGAGAAAAATCATCTACAATGATAAGGTAATAACGAAAACCAGAGGTACTAGGGATCGGTGATGTCCAAAGATCACTATGTAATAACTGAAACGGACGAACAGTATATGTTTGAGAATCATAAAAGGGTAGTCTAACATGCTTTCCTAATTGACAGGCATGACAAAGGAGCGGCCCATCTTTATTGTATGAAATAAGTTTCGATTGTTGAAGACGTGACATGGTGTGATGCCCGGGGTGGCCAAGACGGCGGTGCCAAAGTGACGATGAGGTGGTGGTGATGAGAGCTTCGGCAGGTGCTGGTCGACATAAAGGGTAGAGCGGTCCGGGGCTATTGCATCGAAGAATCACGTTCCTGGAAGGGAGCACCTTCACGGAAAAGCCAAAAGGATCAAATTGAATTGCACAATAGTTGTCAGTTGTGAATTGGTGAACAGAAATAAGATTTTTGATAATGTCGGGAATGATAAGAATATTGTTCAGAGAAAGTGGTCTGGTGGAAGAGGGAACAATTTGAGAACCAATGTGAGTAGCAAGAATAGATTGACCATTACCAACCGTGATAGTTTGAGAGGTAGGTTTGAAGGAAGAGAGATTACCATGATCAGATGCCATATGGGAGGAGGCGCCAGTGTCCATAAACCACTCTTGATTTCCTGGGAGATGCATGTTGTTCAGTGTTGTTGCCGCTCCTTGCCGAACCCTAGCTCTACCCCTCTCTCTCTTTTGCACCTCGCTCACTCTTTGATCTCAAACAACAGAAGAGGAAGGAGGAAGGAGAAGTTGACAGTGGACACAACAAGCTTTTACCCGGCACACATACGCCGCCGACCGCACGAACAGCCGCTTGGTTTCTTTCCTGAGCACGAACTCAGCCACAGACTACAACGAATACGCGGAGGGCCTTTTATATCCAAGCTACACACACCAGACAAGCTACCACACGCAAGCACACACGCACCGACTTGGCTTGCCGCTGCATTCGGCCACCACTAACAGCACTACTCACACGAGCTAACTAATTTCGCCATGCATGCAACTAAATGCAGCTCACGCAACGCCCACCCCACGCTCCTCAGCTCCCGCGCCCGTCGCGCACGCACGTCAACGGGACACGACTGGTTTCAGTGCCCGGTGCGGCTACACCTCGCGCGTCCGTCTAACCAACTCACACAAGCACACGACCCCGTCGCGGACCTGACGTGCCCGACACGCCTGGCGCGTGCCCATACACGCGCCCGACGTGCCCGACCCGTCGCCACGGCTTATTCCGGCCAACACTCACCCCCTAAGCCGCGGCTCAGAGGAGGCCGACGTCCTCGACGCCACCGTCCGCCAGCAGCGCGTGCTTCGTCGCTCTGTCGTCGTCATTGTTGTAGCCGCCACCGCCCTGACGATCCGAGGCGATGGTGGTGGCGCGACGGACTCCATATGACGTGGGTGTCGGCGGCGCAAGGTGTGGACGGCGTTAGCGGCGCGATGCTGCTAGCGGCCGGTGCGTGTCTTCATCATCGTCGAGCTGCCTCACGAGCGATGGAGAGAGGTGGGCTGCCCAGTGAGTTGCGGCACCGCGGCAAGGTGGTGATGGCCATGGAGCGGAGGCCATTGCTCCGAGGAGTTCCATGTCCGAGTCATCGACAAGGTGCGTCATCGTCGACAACATGGAGGCGAATCACCGGCGAGTTGCGTCACCGGCGACATACATGGAGGGGAGTTACCGGCGAGTTGCGGCACCGGTGACGACCATGGAGGCGAGTCACCGGCGAGTTGCGGCAACGGTGGCAAACATGCGGCAGGGAGCATGCCACGGCAGCACGCTCATGGTGAAGGCACGGGAGGTGTGGCTCTCATTGAAACTAGCGGCGTCGGCGACAATAGGCGTGACAAGATGGCATTGGCGGCCGTCTCTGATGAAGCTACATACCTAGGGTAGGGACACGGACCTGTCCAAGGAGTCCTACCCAAGGACGTCCTTAGAAGAGGCTACCTTTCAATCGACTTGAAGGCATCCCACTCGACAGATTCAAGACACTCGACCAAGGAGCTATCACTCGACCAAGAAGCTATCACTCGACTGCCTGAAGACCTAAAGCCACTCCGTAGGCAAACGGTCGGCCACTTAGCAGTCTTTATAGTCATTATAGCACTTTATTAGGGACGTTACCAGTAACGCCCAATCTTAAATGTACCTTAAAACCCTGTATTACTGAGGGCAGGAGGGGGCCAGCGAACTCTATATAAGCCACCCCCCTCCTCAGTATGAGGGGTTTGCACCCCTGTTATCTACACGCTCATAATCCAATCGACCGCCTCCGGGCACCGAGACGTAGGGCTGTTACTTCCTCTGAGAAGGGCCTGAACTCGTAAACCTTGCATGTTACAACTTCCCAATAGCTAAGATCTAGCCTCTTCATACACAGCCCCCTACATTATTGTCAGGCTTAGAACGACGACAGTTGGCGCCCACCGTGGGGCAGGAGTCTTAGCGCCTAATTGGTGAAGTTGCGTTCTTTCCGATCCATTTGATCATGGTTTCCTGCGGAGTTTCGATGGAGGGCCGCGAGATTCGTCTCGGCGCGCTCACCTTCATTGCCGATGACTCCGCCTGGCTTCAGGAGGCGCCGCTCGACGTCGACGCGCTCCCCGTCCGCGGCGCGACGCACTTCCGCGCGTGCGTTCGTGGCGTCCTCCTACGACAGCCGTCGACCCAGTACAAACCAGCTCCCGTTTCATCTCCCCACCTCACCTCCCGCCAGCGCAAGCGCTCAGGCAGGTCGAGGCTTCAGCGGTGGGTGAGGCATGCCGTTGCCCGCCAGTCGGCGGCCCCGCAAGTCGCGGCAATCGAGCCCGACGAATCCCTCTATGGCCTGTTCGACCTGTCGACTGGTTCCGCGGAGACGACATCCGAGTGCGACAGCAGAGACCCAGCGGCTGAGGTCCTGGCGGTCGAAGGGGCACACAGTCCTCCCGGATTCCCTCGCGCTGACGGAGGCGCAGGTGGGGGCGACCCGTCGCGTCCCCATGATGAGTACCGTCCCGAACCCCTCACGTCATTGCAGCGAGAGGAGCTTCGCCGTAGGAGCATGGACGCACTCCACACTCCTATTGTTGGGGAAACCCCTGAGGCCTGGGCCTTGGAGGACGCGCGCTTGGCTAACCTGGCCGAGCGCACCCGACTGGATAATCTCCAGCAGTTGATCGACGAGCAAGCGCGTCAGCGGGCTCCCGAGTCCAGTCGACGTCAGCTCTTCCCGCCACCGCAGGTATACCGAACCCCGGTTCAGAATTTGGCCGCTGCGGCTCGTATAGCGGAGTCGATTGAGCCCTCCCAGTCGGAAGCTGGCAGAGGCTTGTTGCAGATCAGAGCGTTGCTCCGGGCGGCGGGAAATCAAAATTCCGCCGTCTCACAGTCGCGGAACAGGATCCACAGTCGATCTGTTGCATCAGAAACAGTCCAGTCGGCTCACAGCCCGAGATCGCCCCCGAGGCGTGAGGGGCGAGACGATCGGCGTGATCAGTACAGGAGAAATGAACTGTATGACCACCGGTTCGATCGTAATGATCGACGTCGAGTGCCAACCCCTCCCTCGAGGAGTGGGTCGTACGCGCCTCGACGACAAGATGACAGACGCCCTCATAGTGTTGGGCAGAGGATTCCAGTCGATCCCAGAGACCCAGGCTTTGATGCGAGGTCTATCCTCGTTCAAGGTTTGGTCGACAGGAACAGGGCTCATAGAGGAGGCCACAACGGAGATGCGCCCACCAGCAGCAGAGTACATGCTTCAGGGCCTGAGTGTTTCAGTCGAGCCATCAGGGCCGCAGTGATTCCTCCCAATTTCAGGCTGGCGACTGGAGTCAGCAAGTTCACCGGTGAGTCCAAGCCTGACACTTGGCTCGAAGATTACCGAGTGGCTGTACAGATTGGCGGTGGCAATGATGAGGTGGCCATGAAACATTTACCTCTCATGTTGGAGGGCTCAGCCAGGGCGTGGCTGAATCAGTTGGCACCCCTGTTATCTACACGCTCATAATCCAATCGACCGCCTCCGGGCACCGAGATGTAGGGCTGTTACTTCCTTTGAGAATGGCCTGAACTCGTAAACCTTGCGTGTTACAACTTCCCAATAGCTAAGATCTAGCCTCTTCATACACACCCCCCTACATTACTGTCAGGCTTAGAACCACGACAGTTGGCGCCCACCGTGGGGCTCGAACCCATGACCATAATCCAGTCGGCCGGTGAAACAAAAACAGTCCACATTCACCCGACCGACCCCGACGCTGCTCCGACTCACATCTCAACGACGCTCGACTCCAAATAGGAAGAAGCGCTCATCCAGCTCCTCCGTGAGAACTGGGATATCTTCGCATGGAAACCCTCTGACATGCCTGGAGTTCCCAGGGGGCTGGCTGAGCACTGCCTACGAGTCGACCCAAAATTCAAGCCTGTGAAGGAACATCTTCGACGGTCCGCCGTCCAGAAGAAGCAAGCCATTGGCGAGGAATTGGCTCGGCTCTTAGCAGCAGAGTTCATCCGAGAGATTTACCACTCCGAGTGGCTCGCCAATGTCGTGATGGTCCCCAAAAATGACAAATCGCTCCGCATGTGCATTGACTTCAAGCATGTCAATCGGGCCTACCCGAAAGATCATTTTCCTCTCCCTCGCATCGACCAAATAGTCGACTCGACTGCGGGGTGCGAGAGACTATCTTTTCTGGATGCATATTCCGGGTACCATCAGATCCGTCTGTATGGGCCCGACGAGATAAAAACAGCTTTCATCACTCCATTCGGATGCTTCTGTTACGTCACCATGCCGTTCGTCCTCAAGAACGCCGGAGCCACGTTCATGAGAATGATTCAGAAGTGTTTACTCACTCAAATCAGTCAGAATGTGGAGGCATACATGGATGATATTGTGGTCAAGTCCCGGAAAGGTTCCGACCTGCGGGCTGACCTTGCTGAAACCTTTGCCAACCTGAGGAGGTATGATATCAAGCTCAATCCATCAAAATGCATATTCGGAGTTCCAGGTGGAAAGTTACTCGGTTTTCTCGTTTCCGAACGAGGAATCGACGCCAATCCTGAGAAAATTGGCACCATACTCCGGATGAAGCGTCCTGTACGCGTGCATGATGTCCAAAAGCTTACAGGCTGCTTGGCTGCTTTAAGTCGATTCATTTCTCGTCTTGGCGAAAAGGCATTGCCTCTTTACCGACTGATGAAGAAGTCTGACAAGTTCGAGTGGACTCCAGAAGCTGATGCAGCATTTGCAGAGCTCAAAGCTCTGCTCTCCACCCAGCCGGTGCTTGCTGCCCCAATCAGCAAAGAGCCTTTGCTGCTTTACATTGCAGCCACAGGACAAGTTGTCAGCACAGTACTTACGGTCGAGCGGGAAGAAGAAGGAAAGACCTTCAGAGTTCAGCGCCCAGTCTATTATCTGTCTGAGGTTTTGACCCCTTCAAAACAAAGATACCCTCACTACCAGAAGCTTGTATATGGGATTTACATGACCACGAAGAAGGTTGCGCATTACTTTTCTGACCACTCCGTTACAGTCGTCAGCGACGCCCCGCTGTCAGAGATTCTGCACAACAGAGATGCGACTGGTCGAGTGGCCAAGTGGGCGATTGAACTCCTTCCCTTGGATATCAAGTTCGAGGCAAAGAAGGCCATCAAGTCCCAAGCAATCGCAGATTTCCTCGCCGAGTGGATTGAACAGCAACTTCCGACTCAAGTTCACTCGGAGCACTGGACCATGTTCTTCGATGGATCCAAGATGCTTAGTGGTTCCGGTGCTGGGGTAGTCCTAGTCTCCCCCCGAGGAGACAAGCTCAGATATGTTCTCCAGATTCACTTCGATTCCTCCAACAATGAAGCAGAATATGAGGCACTTTTGTATGGGTTGCGCATGGCCATCTCACTCGGCGTCTGTCGCCTCATGGTCTATGGCGACTCAGATTTGGTGGTTAATCAAGTGATGAAGGAGTGGGGCGTCAGAAGCCCGGCAATGACAGGTTATTGCAATGCAGTGCGAAAGCTAGAGAAGAGATTTGAGGGGTTAGAGCTCCATCACGTCCCCCGACTGAAAAATCATGCGGCTGACGAGTTGGCGAAAATAGGCTCCAAGAGAGAAGCCATTCCCAGCAATGTGTTCCTGGAACACATCCACTCGCCGTCGGTCCAAGAGGACCCTTTCATAGAAGAAGCCCCGCAGCCGAAAAGTGCCACAGATCCGACTGAAGTGGAAGTGCCTGCTGTGGTCGACCTAATCATGGAAGTCTTGGCTATCACTCCTGACTGGACGGTGATGTACATCGCGTATATCCTAAGGAAAGAACTCCCGGAGGACGAAGAAGAGGCTCGACAGATCGTCCGCCAATCCAAGGCCTTCATAGTCATAAAGGGACAGTTGTATAGAGAAAGCGCGACTGGAGTCGGACAGAAGTGCATAACTCCGGAAGAGGGTCAGATAATCCTTGATGATATCCATTCGGGGACCTGTGGTCACCATGCGTCCTCTCGGACCATTGTGGCTAAAGCATACCGAGCGGGTTTTTACTGGCCAAGAGCAAATGAGATGGCAAAAGAGATAGTAGACAAGTGTGGAGGGTGCCAGTTCTACTCCAACATGTCACACAAGCCTGCATCAGCCCTGAAGACTATTCCACTCGTATGGCCCTTTGCTGTCTGGGGCCTGGACATGGTCGGTCCGCTGAGAACGGGCAGGAGTGGATTCACTCATGTGCTTGTGGCAGTCGACAAGTTCACCAAATGGATTGAAGCTAAGCCCATCAAAGATCTTGATGCTCGCACCGCCATCAGCTTCGTCAGAGGGCTAACATTCAGATATGGAGTCCCGCATAGCATCATCACTGACAATGGGTCAAACTTCAATTCAGACGAATTCAGAGCTTTTGCGCCTCTCAAGGCACTCGAGTCGACTATGCATCGGTCGCCCATCCCCAGTCGAATGGACAGGCTAAAAGAGCAAATGGTCTGATCCTCAAAGGACTAAAGCCTCGATTGATGCGTGATCTCAAGCACGCGGCAGGTGCCTGGGTCGACGAGCTCCCGTCAGTTCTGTGGGGATTAAGGACCACCCCTAACCGGTCGACTGGAAGAACTCCGTTTTTTCTGGTTTATGGAGCCGAAGCAGTTCTGCCGAGTGATCTTCTTCACAATGCGCCCCGAGTCGAGCTTTACACCGAAGATGAAGCAGAACAGTCCCGACAAGACGCAATCGACCTCCTAGAAGAGGAGAGGGAGATGGCCATGATTAGATCGACCATTTATCAACAAGACTTGCGTCGATTCCACGCCCGAAATGTGAAGAGTCGAGCCTTCCAGGAAGGAGATTTGGTCCTCCGAGTGGATCAACAGAAGCCTCACAAGCTTGCTCCCACTTGGGAAGGCCCCTTCATCGTCACCAGAGTCCTCCACAATGGAGCATATCGCCTTTACAATGTTGATCGCCAGATCGACGAACCACGAGCTTGGAACGCGGAACTACTCCGCCCCTTTTACACTTGAGTTCGCCTTTAGACCAGATGTAATAAGAGAAACTCCTGAGGTTCATTTTTATCAGAAATAAGAGTGTTCCAATAATTACTATCACTTTTGTTTGTATCCAAAATCCCCCAATGGGTGACTTAGCTGCGAATCCGCTTCGCCTAAGTTTGAAAAATCCTACCAAGTGGAGAGCTAACCTCCCAGCTCGGGGGCTTAGCTGCGGTTCAGCACTCGCCTAAGTTCTCCCATGAAGAGGCTTAGCTGCAGTCAGACACTCGCCTAAGTTTGAAAAATCTTACCGAGTGGAGAGCAAACCTCCCCAATCGGGGGCTTAGCTGCGGTTCAGCACTCGCCTAAGTTCTCCCACGAAGAGGCTTAGCTGCAGTCTGACACTCGCCTAAGTTTGAAAAAAT
>NC_057812.1:8014103-8014387 GCF_018294505.1 Triticum aestivum | reverse complement strand
CAGTGCAGCACTCGCCTAAGTTCTCCATGAAGAGGCTTAGCTGCAGTCAGACACTCGCCTAAGTTTGAAAAATCCTACCGAGTGGAGAGCGAACCTCCCACTCGGGGGCTTAGCTGCAGTCCAGTACTCGCCTAAGTTCTCCACGAAGAGGCTTAGCTGCAGTCAGACACTCGCCTAAGTTTGAAAAATCCTACCGAGTGGAGAGCGAACCTCCCACTCGGGGGCTTAGCTGCAGTCCAGTACTCGCCTAAGTTCTCCACGAAGAGGCTTAGCTGCAGTCAGAC
>NC_057812.1:7985244-8013575 GCF_018294505.1 Triticum aestivum | reverse complement strand
ATCCTACCGAGTGGAGAGCAAACCTCCCACTCGGGGGCTTAGCTGCAGTTCAGCACTCGCCTAAGTTCTCCACGAAGAGACTTAGCTGCAGTCAGACACTCGCCTAAGTTTGAAAATTCCTACCGAGTGGAAAGTAAACCTCCCACTCGGAGGCTTAGGTACAGCTCAGTGCTCGCTTAAGTATGAAACACGCCTTCCCCTGGAAGAGCTTCGCCACAAATACAATGTGCGCTTCGTCCCACTCTGCTGTGACAGGGCGTGGGTCGACCGCCACCTTCCCCCAGAGAGCTCCGCCACAAATACAATGTGCGCTTCACCCTACTCTACAGCAATAGGGTGTGGGTCGGTCGTTACCTTTTCCTTCGAACGGAGATCAAATTCCACTCGACGAATCATCCACGAAGACGTTCAACAAAAATCAAGCTCAGATCAAAGTATTCGAACCCTCGGCTCGGCAGAGTTTAACTATTACACTTCCACTCGGCGTTCCGAGGCAAATTAAAGGCAGAGTTTAACAGATCACAAAATACACTCGGCATCCTGAGGCAAATTCAAGGTGAAACATAGAAGTTTTTTCACTCCTCAGGAGGAGGAGAGCTGGAAGGGGCGACGAACTCGTCCAGATCAATCCCGTCTGCAATACGGGTGGCAGCAGCAATGAAGGTCTCCATGAAGTCCTGGAATTTGTGCTTTCTCGTGTTGGCAACTTGGATGGCGGCCAGCTTCTCCTCCCGTGCCTCCTTGCAATGAACGCGGACCAGGGACAGAGCCACATCAGCGCCGCACTGAGCTGAAGACTTCTTCCACTCCTGCACTCGGTCCGGGATTCCGTTGAGTCGAGTCATCAGAGACTCGAGATCATTCTGGAGCGTAGACCCTGGCCAAAGTGACGGGTCGATCCGCGACATGGCGGTCTTCAGTCGAGCCAAGTAATCCACGGCGCCATCAATGCGAGATTCCAGTCGGAGCAGATTCATGGCAGCTTCATCTTTCACTGGAGAGTTGATCGGATCCAGACCTGGTTCAATCCGCCCAGTCTCCTCTTCAAAATTCTGGCAAAGCTCTGCATACGCAGTCCAAGGATGAGTCAATTTTCATAAGATTGAGTCGACACAAAAAAAGTCAGAACTGAATGGGCACCTTCGAGCTTGATGTACAGCTTCTTGGCAAGGCTCCTCAAGTAACTCTCCAGGTCGTCCCTCCTACGAGCGATGCCTTCCATCTTCTCGCCCAAGAGGAGGTTCTCCTTCTTCCAATTCGCAGTCAGCCTGTTGGCTTCAGTCAGAGCGGTCTGCAACCTGGTGTTCTCCTTTTCCAATTGGTCGACCGAAGCTAGCTTCTGTGCGGCCAGAGCAGTCTTGTCATCAGCCTCCTTACGGGCAGCAGCCAGGTCCTGGTCCTTCTTTGCCAAAGCTTTTTCCAATTCTCCTGCAAAGAAATGGTGATCGAATCGGAAACAGCAGAAGAATGCTCAAGCCTAAAAGCAAAATCAGTCGACAAAGTCGCGTTACCTGCGGCGCCCTCCCTGACCTTCTGCAGCTCTGTCCTGGCCAGCTCTAGATCAAGGGCCAATTGAATCTTCTGCTTCTCCAATTCAGTATAGCGAGTTGCAAGTTCGCAGGATTTCTGTAAAAAGAAAAATCAGTCGATAGACGTCCAAGATAAGTCGCTTCCGAGTGACTAAGAGACAACAGTGACGTTTCTAAGACCACAGCCGAATCAAAAAACATTCAACAGTAGTCTCGGGGACTACACCCAGTGGGTGCACTCAACGTGCCCCCACTGGTTCAAAAAAAACCCGACTGCCCGCAGTCGACAGGATACGGTCCCACTCGACCTGGCCCGACCAAACCGAGTGAAGAAATACAGATACAGCAACACAATGTAAAGACTACAGTCGACTGCCAGCAGTCCACCGTAGTCTCGGGGACTACACCCAGTGGGTGCACTTAGCGTGCCCCCACTCGCACACCCAGTGGGTGTACAGATACAAAAGATCAAACAGATCAAGTGACGAGTCGACTGACCTGGACGTTGCTCTGAAGAGCCGAACTTGCGTCATAGGCTGCTTGGCTGGCCTCCCGAGCCTTCTTCACTTGCTCCATCATAACCCCTGCCTGGCGTATAGCCTCCTTCGCAGCAGCCGCTTGGTCCTCAGGGACAGGGTACGCAGCAAAAAGCGAAGATGGGTCCGCAGTCGACGCCGAAGGCTGCGCACTCGACAGGGGGTTGGCGAAAGTCACAGAGGCCCGAGTGGGCTCGCCATCGTCCCGAGCCGCGGCCTCAGGCGCCGGAGTGGACTGTGGGGTCTTGATAGCCGGCGTCTTCTTCGTCCTCTTCACCCTCAACGGCTCGTTGTCATCATCGTTCGGGAGATCAATAACATGAGGAGGAGCTGCAAGAGAAACATTCAATCGACCAAAACTGCAATAGCCAGTCGACTCAAAGCAAAACGTCAATGATCATACCGGGGTTGGAGGTAACAGCGTCCTCCATCTCTTGGTCGTCGTTCCTGGCGGAAACTTCAGAAGTGGCACCGCTGCAAATCTCAAAAGACAGTTAGTTGGCTCAGTGAACCGACCAAGGATCCATCCACGGTCAACAAAGGAAAGCAAAGTTTTTATCATTTACCCGGAAATGGTAGGAACAGCTATCTTCATCTTAGGCAGAACTTTGGGCAGCTTGGATGGCGTCGCTCGTGGGTGCTTGGGAGCCTTCTCAGTCGGCGGAGGAGGGGAACTCCGCGGACGCTTCGACGTCTGCCCAACAGGGGCAGTAGTCTTACCACGTCCCCGCGCTGGATCATGCGTGAGCTTGGATCGCCCCTCCGGGCGGGGGGGTTCGGCTTCCTCCTCCTCCTCCTCACTGGAGAAGACGTCATCGTCCCCCTCTCCCTCGCCATCAGACTCCCACTCGCCTTGGTCATCCCCGCTCTCGCCTCCGCTCGCCTCACCTTCCTCAGTCGACCCCTGTGCTCCATTGGGCGTCGAGTACATCTCGGTGGTCGCCTGGGAAACAACAGACAAGACGAAAGTCAATCGACCAGCTCGAAGAAGACCTACGCAGAAAAACAAGATCTCAGTCAGAAGCATAAAGACAATACCTGGTCCACTTCGTACGTATTGTCGAGTGGAATGACCCTTCTTGCTCCTCGGGGATTGTCTTTGTTCCCCGTGATGCTCGACAGCCACCCCTCCAGCATCTTGTCGGTGACCTCCTCCGGGTGGATCCGAGTGGTGTCGTCGAGGCCAGAATACAGCCACATTGGATGGTCCCGGGCCTGGAGTGGTTGGATGCGCCTCTGAAGAAAGACCTCTAATAGGTCCATCCCAGTTACACCCTCACGGACGAGCTCAACCACTCGACCGGCCAACACTTTGACTTGGGCCCTCTCCTCCGGCGCCACTTTCAGAGATACGGGCTTCGCGGCTCGGTCGAGAGAAAAAGGAGGGAGTCCAGTCGACTGACCTGGGGTCACCATGTCCTGGCAGTAGAACCAAGTTGCCTGCCAACCGCGGACTGAATCGGGGAAAGTGATGGATGGAAAACAGCTCTTCCCCCTCGTTTGAATCGCCAAGCCCCCGCACAACTGGATCACTTGCGTCCTCTCGTCACTCGACTTGGCCTTTTTAACCGACTGAGAGCGACAAGTAAAAATGTGTTTGAAAAGCCCCCAATGCGGACGGCAACCCAGGAAGGCCTCGCACATGGAAATGAACGCAGCAAGATAGGCTATGGAGTTGGGGGTAAAGTGATGGAGCTGTGCCCCGAAGAAATTCAAGAAACTCCGGAAGAATGGATGGGGGGGCAGAGAAAACCCTCGGTCGATGTGAGTGGCTAGGAGCACGCACTCACCGTCGCGGGGCTGAGGCTCGATTTCTCCCCCAGGAAGTCGCGCCGCTTCGTGGGGAATGGCGCCCCCCTCAACCATGTCGTCAAGATCCTCCTGCCGGAGCACCGAAGGCATCCAGTCGCCTTGGATCCATCCTTTGGGCAAGGTGGTCCTAGAGGAAGACCCGCCCCGTGAAGACTTCTTTCCTTTCCCCGCCGCTGTCGCCTTCTTCGCACGCTCCAGAGCCGTGGTCTTGCCCTTCACCATCATCGCCGGCGAGGTCTCACGGGCTTGCGGCGCTCGGGTGGGAGCTGAGGCAGCGGAAAGACCGGCGAAGATAGAGAGGAAGGAGGAGGGAGAACAGAGTGCACGGTTTGGAAAATCCCGAGCCGGCAACTTATAAGGGGCCGCTCCCGAGTGGCTGGCTGGTAGGCCCAGGCAATCCAGTCAAATCCCGCAGCAGACGCGCGCGCAGTACGTGGTGAAAAAGGCGACGCGGAGATCGAGGAGCTTCCCCTTTATCGCTTCCGATTACTGCGGCTGCCTCCGTCCCGCGCGCTTCCCCAAATCCAAAATCCCGCAACGTCCGCGGGCGACAGAAATAACTTACCAAAACAGGAGATCCCGCTCGCACCGACGCTCGGTATGCAAAGAAATTCACTCGACGAAAAACCTAGAATGGGTCAAGGCAGCTGGAAAAAGTGGGCAACGTCATCTGTGACGATTGACCCAACGAAGTTCTCACGTGGCCCGAAAGGCCAGCCGGAAGAGTTCTCCGACTCCTTCTCCACTCAGACCTCGACCCATTCGGGGGCTAATGATGAAGCTACGTACCTAGGGTAGGGACACGGACCTGTCCAAGGAGTCCTACCCAAGGACGTCCTTAGAAGAGGCTACCTTTCAATCGACTTGAAGGCATCCCACTCGACAGATTCAAGACACTCGACCAAGGAGCTATCACTCGACCAAGAAGCTATCACTCAACTGCCTGAAGACCTAAAGCCACTCCGTAGGCAAACGGTCGGCCACTTAGTAGTCTTTACAGTCATTATAGCACTTTATTAGGGACGTTACCAGTAACGCCCAATCTTAAATGTACCTTAAAACCCTGTATTACTGAGGGCAGGAGGGGGCCAGCGAACTCTATATAAGCCACCCCCCTCCTCAGTATGAGGGGTTCGCACCCCTGTTATCTACACGCTCATAATCCAATCGACCGCCTCCGGGCACCGAGACGTAGGGCTGTTACTTCCTCTGAGAAGGGCCTGAACTCGTAAACCTTGCGTGTTACAACTTCCCAATAGCTAAGATCTAGCCTCTTCATACACACCCCCCTACATTACTGTCAGGCTTAGAACCACGACAGTCTCCGTGTTGCACCGACGACATCGGCGATCATGGGCTTCAAGAGAGGAATAAGAGACAACAAGGTTAAGGGGGTGATTGATAGAGTTAACCTTGTTGTATATGTGGTTAGTTTTGGTTGGTGGGTTGGTCATATGGCCGTGCATGCATTGAGTCGGTTGAGTAGTGGCCGGCCGGCCGAGTCCTCCGCGGGATGGAGTGATTCCAGGGAGAGCTGAACGTGGAAAAGTAGGTTGTTAGCTGCATGTGATTTGTTAGCTAGCTTCGTGTGATGAATCAAGTTAGTTAGTGCATGGAGTGGTTAGTGGGGTAATGGGTCAAGTAGTGGCGTGAGTTTTGCATGGCACCGTGCCAGCCTCTGTGTATATATAAGTTGCATTGTGTAATGGGAAAAAGAAGCCGTGAGGGGGCTGAGCAGAAAAGAATGTAGTCCATGTGTCTCACCTGGAGTAAAAAGCAAAGCTGGTTTTCTCCATGGTGAGGTGTGTGTGTGTGTTTCTTTCACGGGTGTGTGCTCGAGAGAAACCATAAGATGAAGAGTAGTGAGACGAAGAAGAAGAAACGGCCCTGCGAGAAGAGGCGGCGCCAACATTCAGGGCCTGCAAAAGAGCTGGGTCGACGTATTGCTGATTTCCATTGTAGACTGGTGTTGATGGAGCCGAGGTGATGTCGTGTGGACGTGGTGCAGAGCCATAGGCTGCATATGCCTGCTGGGGAGTGGAGCTGGGACGAGGACCTAGAACACCAGGGGCATGCCATTGACGAGGCTGCCAGGGAGCTGAAGGTGGTTGCTGCTGGAGCTGCGTACGGGTCGGAAGCCCGGTCCATGGGTTGAACATCCACGGCTCATTGCGACCGCGTCCTCGACCGCCACGGCCACGGCCTCGGGTGTTGGTGTAGTTGCCGCGACCACTGCTTGAGTTTGACGATCCAAGGGAGGAGCCGAGAGAGCGCTGATCACCAGAGCCGCGTCCTCCCCATGACGAAGTGCGCTCACCACCCGTGTGTGGCAAGATGCTGTTGCCGCTCGCCCAGAGAGCCGTGGCAGCGGCGTTTTTTGCATCGGTTTTCTTCTAGGTCTCGTCAAGTACGAGTGCTGACCGCGTCTGTAAAAAAGACGGGAAGGGAACCTGAAACGGAAGAAAGGAGCGCAGATGGGAGAACTACTTGGTGAGGACGAGCGTCTCGTCGGTAACTTCTTGACCGACGTGAGCCAGAGCGTCGGCGAGGGACTTGAGCTTGGCGCAGTAGGCACGGCGACTCTTCTTGTTGTCGCGGAATAGGTTGTCGATGGCATTCCAAACTTGCCGTGCAGAGGACCCAGGTGCCATGATGATTCCGAACAGCTCAAGAGAGATGGAGCCGTAAATCCAGTCGTCATGGCCCCAGTCCGACGTGGGCGAGGTGTCGGACGGCGAGGCGCCGTCTAAGCCGAGCACGTGAGCAGTGAGGCCATAGCGTCCGAGGGCGACGAGGAAGAGCTCACGCCATTGAGCATAGTTCGAGTCTTTGAGATCAAGGGTGACTGGGACGTATGTTTTGATTGAGTGGACGAAGGAGGATGCTGCGGGATGGTATGATTCAGAGGTGGGTTTGGGCCTCTTCATGGCGGCTGCAGGGGAGCTCGATTCCTTTCTCCTCGGCTTGAGGAGCAAGCTCAGCCTCCCGTTCGGCGACGGCAGCCTCACGTTGCTGCAGCTGGGTCTTAGTGCTGCGAGCTCTTCAGGTGTCATGGCAGAGGGAGGGAGGGGTTTGAGGAGGAGGATCGATCTGCTAGGGTTCACGAGGAAGAGGAACGACCGGTGTTTAATAGTTGATACCATGTAAGACAGATAGGAATCGGTGCTGCAAGATTGCACGCCTCCTCTTCTCATTGCATCATATCTATATACACGTATACATGGTGAGCTTGCCTTGCAAGTCAATTAAACTAGGGAAACTACAACCGACTCAAGCCATATTTGGTAGTCTAAACATACTTGGATGATGGGCATTATCAGCACGCCCCCGTAGTCTGAGCCTCGTAGTGGAGCGAGCTGAAGACTGGACCGGAACTCATGAAACAATACAGCTGGAACACCTTTTGTGAATATATCCGCGTACTGTGACAAAGAAGGAACATGCAAAACTCGAACAGCACCAAGAGCAACTTTCTCGCAGACAAAATGAATGTCAAGCTCAATGTGTTTGGTTCGTCGATGTTGTACCGGGTTATGAGCAAGATATACCGCGCTCACATTGTCACAAAAAACAACTATAGCAGTGTTGATAGGTCGATGGAGCTCCTGAAGTAAGTGACGAACCCAACAAGACTCGGCCACAACAGTTACCACATCTTAAGTTATGCCGGTATAGCGATCACAAATTGCAGTACATAACACGGCGACTTAAACAAAAAGTTCATATGACTGGGAGGGAGCTAATGATCATGCTATCTCCTTGGGTTCCTCAACTGGAGAAATGGCAAATGTGATGACTTTCACCACAATAGCTGAACATGCCATCAGCTTCATGGTACCCCAGATGTCCTTCATGATGAGATCGGACCTCTCCTTCTCCTTGCTTCAAAAATTCATGCAAAAAGTGGTAACATATCAATAAGATAACCCGATACCAAGCGTTGAAAAAGGAGACAACGTATACATACCTAATAGACTCCACAACCTCATCAATTCGTCCCCTTAAGGACGCCGCCTCTCGCTCTAATTCTTCTAGACTAGCTGATTTCAAGTTAATTGTCGTACGCTACAATAGAAATAAAGATTCTATAAGTGATTTATTATAGCTATACAGGCATAACAGATAAATAAAGCGCATAGACATAACAAATAAACAGGGCATAGCAGATTCAAAGTAAGCAAATTCATAATATATCTCACGGGTATAAAAACATGATGTCTATGCTAGGATCAATGTTCCAAATAGCAGATAAATAGAAATGCGCACATGAACTAAGTATCACGGGTATAAAAGCATGATGTCTATGCTAGGAGTCCATCGTCACATGACTGAACTTTGGCGGCCCTAACAAAAGAAATACAACCTTGCTGTCACTGTTGCCATGGGCAAATTCATGTATGCAGTAGTGGTGGAAGATGGAAGCACAGGAAAGGAATGCATTATGTATTTGAAGGAACAACGTCTTCCTCCAGACATTTATTCCCTTAAAATCGGTGCGTGTGAAGCCAATAACCGAGAGGTTGCATACCCTTAGAGGATATGCACAGTTGATCTTGGATGTGATACAATTTGATCGAGCTTTGGAGAAAGCAGTTCTATATGCTGTTGGGGATACACTTGTCTGTGACAAACTTGATGAAGCTAAAACTCAAGTTGAAATGTTGAAGTGGTGAAAGGTACAATTTTGTTACTGTTGATGGGATTCTTTTGACTAAATCTGGCACAATGACTGGTGGACTAAGCGGTGCAATGGAAGCTAGATCAAATAAATGGGATGACAGCAGAATAGAATCTTTGAAGAAGAAACATAAGCTAGAGTCTGAAATGTCCGAACTTGGTTCCCCCTGGGAGTTGCAAAGAAAGGAGCTTGCTGTATCTGAGAAAATAACTGGACTTGAGAAAAAGTTACATTACTCGAAGTCGAACTGAATAATCTCATGGACAAGCTACGCAAATTGGCAACTGAGAAACATAATATTGAGAAAGAAATTGACCATCTGGAGCCAGGAAAGGAGGAGTTGGAAAGTCGTCTTACAAAAAACGAACAGAAGTAAGAAAGCGGGAGGAAAAAAACAAATGAGATAGTGGACAGGATTTACAAGGATTTTAGCACATCAGTTGGTGTGACGAACATTCATGAATATGAAGAAAAGCAACTGAAAGATGCTCAAGCACTGCAGGGGACGAAGTTAAGGCTGAGCAATCAATTATCGAAACTGAAATACCAGCAGGAATATGAACAGAAGAGAGATATGCATGATCCGACTGCGAAGTTAAACAATACACATGAGAGCTTAGAGAAGAAGCTGAAGGGCATGCAAGAAAGAGAATGTCATGGTAAGGCTGATGCTGATGTATTTCAAATCAGACGGAAGAGCTGAAAGCTGAGGCTGAAGACTGGAAGTTGAAGTCAGATGAATGCGTGGCAACAATTTGTGAACTAAAGAAACAGAATGATAGTGCTGCTGCTGCATTGGCAAAACTGGATCGCCACGTGAAGTTAAAGGAGTGATAACTAGTTCAACTTAGATCACGCCAGCGGGAGATTCATGAGAAGTGCGAACTGGAGCAGTTAAAGCTTCCTACAGTTAATGATCCAATGGACACTGGGTCATCCTCACAAGAACTTGACCATGATTACAGCCAGCTTACTGAAATCTACCTGCAAGTTATGCGGCTGTCTGATCGTGACAAACTTGAGGCAGAGTTCAAACAGAAAATATAGGTACACTAATGCATGGCTGAGATTGAACGCACAGCCCCAAACTTAAAAGCACTGGACCAATATGAAGCACTTCAATCTGGTCTAATAATAAATTCATGAGGTAGCTGACAAGTATAACTCTGTCAAGCCAAGAAGGTATGAGCTGTTCATGGAAGCCTTTGATCATATATAACTAAAGGCATAGACAAGATCTACAAGCAGTCAACAAAAAGGTCACACGCACCCACTCAGAGGAACAGCGTGTTTAAATCTAGAAAATGAAGATGATCCATTTCTACAATCAAGTACAGAGCTAGGCCACATACTAGGGATATCACCCACACACAAAAAAATCAGTGCTTTAGGGATATGAGACAGTTATCCGGTGGGGAGAAGGCTGCTGCTGCACTGCCATTGCTGTTTGCCATTCACAATTTCAGGCAATCGCCATTCTACATACTTGGATGAAGTCGATGCAGCTATCAAAGAGGAGGGGTCGGGAGCGGGAGGTACCAAAGTCCTGTTGGAGATGAGGCAGGGACGGCCGGCGGGCGGAGCGGAGAGGCGAGGGGCCGGCGGGTGGCGGCGGGCGGCGACGGCGGCGGCGGAGTGGAAGTCGGGGCGGCCGCCGGGGGGAGGGGGGAGGCGGAGGGCCGTCGTCTGGACGCGGACCGCATCGGCTGAAGTCCGCACCCTCGCCGCCAGGGTACGGAGCGCCATGGGTGGCGGATCGGGGCGGACGGCGCTGTACGGCTGTCGCTAGGGTTCGCGGTGCGGCGCGGCCAACTCTCTCTCTCTCTCTCTCCGGCGCGGCGCGTCGGCGCGATGTCTCTGGAAGCTCCTCCGTCCCGTCCCGTCCCGTCGTCCCTGGTAATATTAGCCGATGGGCTCTTCGTGGGCTGAACCGAGCAACGAAATAAGCCTCATTTCCGCCCCCAAATGAGGCCCGCACATTGCAAGGGAGCTCCCCTATAGCGCGATTATGGATGGCATATCCTATTTGGCGCATATGCGCCAGTTCGCCAACCGGCGCCTGCAGGCTCGTCGAATTGGGCTCGGCCCATCTTGCTATCTCTTAGCTGTTTTCTAAAACAAAAAAAGGAGGTGCGCTAGGATGGATCGAACCAGCGACCTCCTGCTCGAGGGGTAACTGCACTAACCACTAGACTACAGGCATATCTTGTGTGCAAGTGCCCTTCTTCACGTTTTTATTCTATGTCCTTCCCTCTTTTCTCCTTTTCCATTTTCTTTTTATTTGGAACTATTTTTGTTCAGTTTTCTATTCTTTTGGCCAAATCGAATGATTTTTTTTTTGAAAATCTGATGTACTTTTTTTCAAATTTGATGAACTTTTTTCGAATTTGATGAACTTTTTTCAAAACCGATGAACTTTTTTCAAAGCCTATGAACTTTTTTCGAATTTGATGAACTTTTTTTCAAATTGGATGAACTTTTTTCAAATTCGATGAACTTTTTTCAAAACCGATGAACTTTTTTTGAATTCGATGAACTTTTTTCGAATCCGATGAACTTTCTTTGAATTCGGTGAACTTTTTTCGAATTGAATGAACTTTTTTTTAAATCGATGAACCTTTTTCATTTTTTTGAACTTTTCTTGAATTTGATGAACTTTTTTTTTCGAATTTACGTTTTATTTTTTGAGATAATTTGTATTGAGCATATATTAATGTTTAACTGCGCGAAATGGTTAACTAGGACTGTTTTCTTGTAGTAGACAACAAAGTTTGTTTGGTGAAGTGGTTAGTGAGGTGCACTCGCAAGAACGTGATCCTGAGTTCGAATCCCAGCGGTCCTCAGTTTTTTTATTGTTTTTTCATTTCAACAGCGAACCAGTGCAAGCGCGCGTTGGGCCGGCCCATGCCAGCGACGCTGCAGGCGCCAGGTGGTTAACGGGCGCCTGCAGCGCTGACTAGGAGCTCCCATTATGGATGGGCGAGCAATCATGCACCCCAAGCGGATTCATGGATTTAGAAAACTATTTACGTCAAGCTTGGAAAACGAAAACCCTGCTGGGTATCGTGGGAAGAGATGACAATACCGAAAAGTCTTGGGGGCATGGGATTCAGAGATATAGAGGCGTTCAACCTAGCATTGCTCTCCCGCCAAGCTTGGAGGATGTTAGAAGATCCGCTAACGCTTAGCTCAAGAATTCTCAAGGCAGTCTACTTCCCTTTCTGCTCGTTTTTGGATGCTGAACTTGGGCCTCATCCTTCACGGATTTGGCGATCACTTCTTGATGGCAGAGAGATCCTCAGGCAGGGGCTGATTAGGAGGATTGGAGATGGTAAATCTACAAATGTGTGGACAACAAACTGGATACCGAGGACAGGTTTGAAGCGGCCGATTCAGTCGTTAATTCAGGAACCACCGACGATGGTCTCGGAGCTCATTGATGCCACAACGGCAACATGGAATGTCGAGCTGGTCCGCTCGGTATTTACAGCATATGATGCTGAGTTGATCCTGCAAATTCCACTCTGTACCCGGCAGATTGAGGATTTTTGGGCTTGGCATGAGGACAGAAGAGGGATCTTTTCAGTTCGGTCCTGTTACCGTATGATAATCAATACAAAGTTGTCCAGAGAAGGCTGGCTAGAAGAAAATGCAGGGAGGTCTAGTACCGATGCAGAAGGGAAAGCTTGGTCCTCGCTTTGGCATCTACGTGTTCCTTCAAAACTGAAAGTTTTTCTGTGGAGGTTGGCGAAACAATCGTTGCCAACTGGAGACCTTTTGAACCACATGAATATGGCCACTACCAGCGTGTGTAGTATGTGTGGGGCTGAAGATAGCTGGCGCCATTCTTTGATGCAATGCAACATGTCTAGATGTGTTTGGGCCCTACCAAAAGAAGAGATGGTGCAGCACATGTTATGTACCGAAGAATCTGATGCGAAGTCTTGGTTGTTTATCATGCATGATAGTATGTCAGGGGATGAGTTCATTACTATGGTAGTCACTCTGTGGGCAATCTGGAGTGCTCGGAGGAAGGCGATACACGAATCAATATTTCAGAGTCCTTATTCCATCCATGGTTTTGTTGCCTCATACCTTTCGGAGATTAAGGTACTACAGCCAGCTAGTGCAATCAAGCCCCCAAGATCATTTACTAGTCCTCGGCACTGGATTCCGCCACCGAACGGGATTTTCAAAATCAATGTTGATGCAGCAGTGTCGCGACATGGCAGGTATGGAGCGGTTGCAGCAATTTGCAGGAGTGGGGAGGGCGTCTTTCAGGGAGCCTCGACAGTATATTTCAACAATATCAGCGACCCGGCCACCCTCGAGGCGCTTGCTACCAGAGAAGCCTTAGCCTTGGCGGAGGACCTCTATCTTCAACAGATTTTAATTGCTTCTGATTGTTTGGAAGTTGTGGAAGCCACCAACAAGGGATCGTCTTCAGTCTATAGCGCAATCCTACATGAGATAAAGGACCGCTCTTCTGTTTTTCTACATGCTACTTTTAAGCACGAAAATAGAACTTCGAATACCGAAGCACACAATCTTGCAAAGCACGCACTTTCTTTGGTGGCTGGCCGCCATGCTTGGTTAGGTCAGCTCGGTGATCTTAACTTCGTCACTGTAAACATTGTGACGAATGAATAAAGCTTTGTGTGATTGTCTCAAAAAAAAACTATTTACGAATTCAAAAATGTTCGTTATTTCAAATAAATACTTAATCTTTCATAAATTTTAAAAATGTTTTAGAATATCAAAAAAATGTTCCTGAAGTTAAAAATGGGAAAATGAAGAAAAACACAGAAAAATGTTTTATGGAAAATGAAGAAAACACAGAAAACATAGAAAAACACAGAAAATACTTAATCTTTCAAATAAATTTCATCACCATCACATCCAAGTCCATCTCCATTACTGCTCCATCCACCACCATAGAAGAGGGACAAGATCAAGGGAAGGAGAGGGGGCTCCACCTTGCGAACACCGGCATTCGGGCTGGTGCCCTCTCCACCACACCGGCGGTGCCATCTCCCTCACCACCATCACCGGTGCTGCCATCACCATCATCACTGCCATGCCTCCTCCCTTCACGGGCTCGATGTCGGCTTGTAACTTTACCCTGTCCTCTACGTGTACCGTTAACTTGTTTGAGTAGTTGTACTTGTTCTCAAGGATACGGATGAACTACTTTGTGATTACAATTGTTATGATTTCCAAGTGATCCAATATGCTCTTGTTCATGTTCGAGTTAGTATTCTAATGAGTGTTGAGAGGAGGCCTCGCTTGCACTATTGCCATGATTGGCCGTGGAGGACCTACTATCACTGTACGGGTTAGGATGTTGAGGGAATTCGAGGTGATAGTAAAACTTCAATTCCTAGTCTTTGCAAGTTAATAGGGGAGTTCAGGTATATTTGCCAGCGTCCACGGGGAAACTCTTAATTGACCATATGTGATATCCGACGTGGGGAAGCTACGGTTGGTGGCGTATGTGGCATGAAGTATACGTTAGAGTAGAATAAGTTCTGTACCGAAACCGCCCACTTATGCATATGAAGAGTGGATGATATGATAGAGAGCATTTGCTCCGCACTTGATGCGCAGGTCATATTTGTGGTAATGACTTCGGAATCCTAGAGAACACTTTACTACTCAAGCACCTTCACCACTAATGTAGTATATTTGTATTCCTATTTTTACCTTCTTGTTCTTAGTGTAGTAAAACACTTTATATAGTTTCCTAACAGCTTATAGAGTAGACTATTTCTAAAATGTGGCAATGTCTCCGAAAGCTACTACCCAGGCCATCTGTTGTAGGGTGAAACCCTAGGGGAGGATGTTTTCACACTTGGAGGGGAAAAAGAGCAAGAACACAAGAGGGGAAACACTCAAACAAACGACAATCACACATTCACTAGAGTAGCATACAAGAGATCCACAAGCATACAGGATCAATCCAAGGAGAATAGCACTAGGGTAAAAGTTCTTCCCACTCCTAAGGGAGGTGAGGTCTTGATGATCCTATGATGGGGATCCTTCTCCAAGAGGAGGCCTTGATATCCACAAGAGGATCTTCTCCCTTAGGAGGTCATGATCTCCAAGAGGAGGAAGATGAGCAAAGCTCTCTCAATATCTCGCATATACTTTGCTAACCCTCAATATGAGCTAGATGAGGAGTACTTATGGCCTAGGGACGAAATGGGGGGGGGGAATGGGGGTACAAGGGTCATTTGATCCTAAGTGCACGCAGGCACATTTCGGGGTGTCTGGGTACCCGGTGTAAATGTCCGGGCACCCGGGGATGCCTGGGAGGAGGAGGCCGAGCACCCGGGGTGCGCCCAGGGGGGTCCGGGCACCCAGGGGGTGAAGGCCTGGGCACCCGGGGAGGTCAGGGGCACCACGCCCCACTTGGCCGGCCGGTGAGGGCACCCGTGGGTGTATGGTGCTGGCACCCGGGGTGTCCAGAGAGCCTTCGGTTTCTCTCGTCTTGGGGTCCCTTTTCTCCTTGGGGCTCCATGTGTACTTGGAGATCCCTTCTTGCTTCTTCATGGTCTTCTCCTCGATACCTAGTCATGCACAAAGTCGCCGCTTGAGGTAGAAGCCATTTCTCATACGAAATCAAAGGGAGCTCGAAGAGGAAAGAGGTAACCTCGGTTTCAATGATACGTGCATGGGTTCGTGATGGTTATGGAATGCCCATGGGGATGCTCCGCATCACCATCCCTGTCCCCTGATATATTAGCCGATGGGCTCTTTGTGGGCCGGGTGGTAGACGTAGGAGATAATACCGAAACAAGTCCCATTTTTGTCCCCAAATGCGACCAGAGGTAAAAATACCACTCGAACATGAATTGGTACATAGGAATTTGAAAGAAAAAAACATGAATTTTAAAATATTTTTATATTTAAAAATATATCCAATTCTTTTCAAATGTTCACAAAATATATATTTTTGAATTTCATAAATGATTCCAATGTTCAAATGGAGAAAATGAAATAAAATGAAAAAAATAATAGAAGAAAACCAAAAGGAAAAAAACTAGTCAGGGAAGCTCCTAAAACCATACTGGTGGAACTAGAACACAATATTTTTTAGCACACCAAAACATAGTAAAATGGGCCAGCCCATATATGTCCCATAGCATCTAAGAGTGTATGCTTAGCACTACAGTAACGGGTTGGACCATTCGCACAGACCTAAAAGAAATAGAGAAGAAAAGGAGAGCACACAGGGATCTATCCCAGGTCTTCTGGATGTCGACCATCGTTGCTATCAACTATGCCCTCGTTCTGTTGTGGTAAGTAGTAGGGCCCGACCTACTTGAGGCGAAACGAGCCGGTTCCCACAGGTTATCTTCCTTTTATTTTATTTTTTTCATCGGTTTTACTCTGTTATTTTCTCTGCTTTCACTGGGTATTTTTTCTTTTCCTTCTTTTTAGTTGTTTTTTTTGTTTTCTTGATTTTCACTGGGATTTCTCTTTTCTTTATTTTTCTTTGATTTCTTTCTCCTTTGTCATCTATCTTCATTGTTTTCTCTTGGGTTTCATATACACATTTTTTGTATACATCCAATACATTTTGAATGCACGTTAAACATTTTTCGAATGCTTAATTAAGACTTTTAAATACCATATTAACATATTTTTAATACACGGTCAAGATTTTTCTGGACACATAATTTTTTTCTAAAATGCTTTATTAATGTATTTCGTTACAATTTAAATATATTTTTAATATATGGTCAACATTTTCTCTATGCACATTTAACATTTCTCAAATACAAGTTCGACATTTTTTAATTCATGGTCAACATTTTCTATAGACATTTATCATTTCTCAAATACAAATTTAACTTTTTTAATACATGGTCAAAACATTATATACATTTAACATTTTTTAAGTGCAAGTTTAACATTTTTTAATACATGGTCAACATTTTTTATACACATTTAGCATTTTCAAATGCTTGATTAACATTTTTCAAAGACTTTTTTAACATTGTTTGAAAAAGCTTTATTAGAAATTTTAAATACATGATCGACTTTTTTCACACATTCTATATTTTTTGTATAGATGGTCAACATTTTTTCTATACACATTTAACATTCTTTGAATGCATGATTAAAATTTTTTAAACATTACGTAAAGTATATTTTTGTAACATATATGCTTATAGTTTTTGGGAGCGTAAAATAAGTAAAAAGAAATAGAAAAACAAAATCGTGAAAAAGCAGGAAGAAAATGGTAAACCTCCAGCGCACCTGGGCTGGCCCATTTGGGCTGCCTTGATGCGAGGGAAGTGGGCTGGACCAGTTTTACAGGACGGGCGAAGCAGTTCATATATGGTGATTAGACTAAAAAAATGGTTCTCTAAAAAAAGACTAAAAATGGTCATAAGCGGTTCGTTTGGCTAGTGCGTCAGGCCTCTTTCGTGTCCATTTTTGTAGTGTATTTTCGTGTCCATTTTTTTAGCGTAGTTTTATGTCTGATCTTATTTTTCTTTCGGTTTCTATTTCTTTTTGACATTATTTAATTTCATTCTTTGTTTTCCAGAATTTTCTGTTTTCCCTTTCTTGTTGCCTTTTTTTGTTTCTTTTGTGTTTTTTTCATTTGTCTATATTACGCCAGATGTTCTGTGGATACAAGCTATTTAATTTTTCAAACGTAAATTTTCCTGATTCTAGACCACGAGAATCAAAAACAGAACAAACCAGCACATAAGCATCTCAAGTTACAAAAACAGAAAAAACGAGCACATAAGCATCACAAGTTAAATACGTATTTCGTTGCATGACCAAAGGATAAATCTTATGCTTTAGGCAAGTTTGCGAAGCATTAGATCCCATCAAGATTTAAACTCGAAGGGTCCATGGATGTATTCCACAATCATTGCACATGCATGATTGTAGATATATGCTAATTGAAACTGTGAGCTGTAGGAATCATTTGCACATTTACTAGTGCGAACAAGTAATAGATTTTGTGCTGCGTCTAATCCAACGTTGTGGGTCCCCTTGTCAGATACTCCCCCTGTACCTAAATATAAGTCGTTTTGGTAGGCTATAAACTAGCCTACCAAAATGACTTATATTTAGGTACAGGGAGTAGAATAGAAGAAGAGAAGAGTTGATAACAAGTGGGTGCAAGGGCACATATCAGGCAAATCTGGCTGTCAATATGGTACAGTAACGTTTTAGAGTGGCATTTTTTATGATGCACTTAGCATAACCATGACACAGTTGAGTAGTGTGATGAGTACAGCAGATGATAAAGACCACAGATATTAAATAACCCGGTTCAAATCACAAGGGCCAGTTCCTCTTTATCCTAATAATGCTGCGCAATGGCGTAAACCAAAGGCACAGGGATAATGCAAGCCCACGACCACTTCAGAAACGTGGCTGCCTTCTCTAGTAATCCAACGCGTGCCCTTTAAAAGCAAAAGAAAAGAAAAAGAACACCATTAGTTGATCTGTATGACAATATTATAATAAAAATAAACATAAAAACTTGAACGAAAAGAATAATTCTCACTTGAATGTTTCGTAAGTCTTCTCCAGGTGTTCAAGTGTGGCAGCAGTCTCAAGCACCATCTTCCGAGCAGCATCTTCACGTGGAGAACCTCCCTGATTGATCAACCCACCAATGAGTGAGAAAAAACAAGAACCAATATAGGAGCCAAAACTGCTAACCCAGATTTCTTTTCGAGTTCTTATTACAAAATCTTTGAACTGGTAGAAAACAGAGATAGCTGACTTCAGAATATAACAACAAACATATTGCAAATCACAGTCCTAGAGATTGAACACACGACAATAAGCAGTTCAGATATGACAAGATTAACGCAAGGCTTGACAGAGAGGTAGCATGGCCAGAATGTTTCAAAATGCTAGGTTCCATAATATCGTCCAGGTCTGACCACTTGCCGCCGCCGCCGCTGCTGCTGCTGCTGCTGCTTGTGTTTGGGGAGAAGGGGTGCAAAAGGAAGACACACTCTTTTCCTTATGAGCTAATGTGGGGTAAATTCAGTTTGGGAAAAGGAGCAATTCACTGGCTGGCCTGTCGCCTAAACTCATGGGTATGCAGCAGGCGCTTCAAGATTGGGCCCATACGGATTTTGGTTCAGTTAGAAAACAGATTGAAGTGAAGTACTTCAAGTGAGCTGGGGAACATTTGGAAGCAACCACCTTCAACCGAAAATCAGAAGAGAAGGAAATCTCAAGGGAGTTGGATGAGATGCTGCTTAGGGAGGAATTTTTGAATAGGTAACTGTCAAGGTTGAATGGATGAAGGAGGGCGACAGAGCGACAGAAATACAGGGTACTTCCAAAGAAAGGATACTTGGCAGAAAAAGAAGAATTTCATTAGTAGACGGAAAGATGATAAGGGCACTTGGGTTGAGGAGGAGGTGGGGATCCAGAAGCTAACTTGACTCTTTAAGAAATTGTATGCTAAGGATGAAGTTGTGGTTCCGCATGAGGTTATTGAGCTCCTGACGGAGAAGGTTAGTGGCGAAATGACAAAAACTTTCTCGGATAAGGAAGTAGGTGATGCACTATTTCAAAATTGGGCCGCTTAAAGCACCTTTAGCCTCTGCAATGTGATTTACACGCTGATTTCTATAGGTCTGGTTAACCGGCTACGCCCCCTGCTTGATGACCTTATATCAGAGACCCATAGTACATTCATGCCTGGCAGAAGCCGCAGAATGATAAAGGATAAAGCAATTATTGTGTTTGAATGCTTTCATAAAATTCAACACAACAGGAACTAGCACAACACTTATTGTGGGTATAAGCTGGATCTGGCTAAAGCCTATGACAGGGTGGATTGGAGATTTTTACTGGAAGCTCTCACAAAGATTGGTTTTGACCAGAGATGGGTGGATTGGGTCATGAAGTGTGTCAGTTCTGTTAGGTATGCGGTCCGATGCAACGGAGTTACGGAGAGCTCCTTGAACCTTTCAATCCGTCTAGGGGGCTGAGGCAAGGAAACCCTCTAAGTCCGTACCTATTCCTCTTTGCGGCAGATGGTCTGACGAGCATTCTGAAAAAAGCAGTTGCTGGTGCTAGCTTGCTCCCTATTAAAGTGGCTCGGAACAGCCCAGGTATTTCTAACCTTCTATTTGCAGATGATTCCCTATTGTTTTTCGAAGCAACCGTGGAGCAGGCTCATGTAATCCAACAAGCCTTGGAGAAATTTCAGAGGGGCACAGGACAATTGTTAAGCAACAGTAAATGTTCGTTGCTATTCAGTGAGGTTTGCTCGGAACAAACTAGGGAGGAGACCAGACATGGATTACGAGTCAAAGGACTAGTCGATAGACTAGTCTATGAGTCGCAACTCCAGGGCCGACTACACTTCGGTCGACTAGTTTATGAGTCGTAACTTCAGCGTCAGACTGCTCAGAGAAGTTCATCCCCCATGCAGCCAAAGAAGTTCATGTGAAATCTGTAATTCAAGCCCTCCTCACTTATCCGACAGGTATCGTTCAAATTTTCGGTGGGGTTCTAGACGGAGTTGATGGTAAACTCCTAAAGAAAGGACTAAAATGGAGTAGGTGATGGTAAGAATATCAAATTTCAGAGAGACAATTGGTAAAAGGGCTCGAGTCGGCCACGTTCAAGAGAAGATCTAGACTGAGGTGGGTTAACCAAGTCATGATTTCAGGCACTAATTCGTGGGAAAACAAAATCAATTGATCAGACAGATATTCCAACCTTTCGATGTGGATGCAACCTGTAATACAAACTCCCTAAATATGCCTCCGAAGGCTGTGGCTTGGCATATGAAAAGGATGGAAATTTTACTGTCCAAAGCGCCTACGAGCTAGCAGCTAATACTAAGGAAGGAAACCAAGTACCTGGAAAGGGTAAAGATAAGAATATTTGGTTGGAGATTGCTTTCCAAGGGCATAGCTACAAAGCAGAACAAATACAAGAGGAGCACTGTCACAGGATGGAAATACTTTCTGCTTGTTTCCCCTTCGTTGGAGATATTCAGACTGTTCTTACCAGATTAGAGTCTCATGAGAACAAGGACTGGTTGCGTTGCCTAGGAGAGGGGAACCAGGAAGTGATTGCGGGAGTACCGACCAGTCTGCCAAATTTGACGCTTTTTGAATGTAATCTTGGCTCTGAGTAATGTCACGTACTAGCTTCCTGCTGTGGGTGAGGCAGGGACGGCCGCCGGCCGGAGGGGAGAGGCGGCGGGTGGCGGCGGCGGAGTGGAGGTTGGGGCGGCCGCCGGGCGGAGGGGAGATGCCGACGGCCGGCGGCTGGAGGCGGACCGCGGCGCCCGAAGTCCGCACCCTCGCCGCCAGGGTTCGCAGCGCCATGGGTGGCGGATCGGCGGTGGACGGCGGTCGCTAGGGTTTGCGGCGCGGCCAACTCTCTCTCTCTCTCTCCGGCGCGGTGCGTCGGCGCGATGTCTGTGGAAGCTACTACCCCGTGCCCACTCCTCCGTCCCGTCCCGTCCCTGGTAATATTAGCCAATGGGCTCTTCGTGGGCTGAACCGAACAACGAAATAAGCCTCATTTTCACCCCCAAATGTGGCCCGCACATTGCAAGGGAGCTCCTCCTATAGCGCGATTATGGAAGGGCGAGCAATCATGCACCCCAAGCGGATTCATGGATTTAGAAAACTATTTACGAATTCAAAAATGTTCGTTATTTCAAATAAATACTTAATCTTTCATAAATTTTAAAAATGTTTTAGGGATATCACCCACACACAAAAAAATCAGTGCTTTAGGGATATGAGACAGTTATCCGGTGGGGAGAAGGCTGCTGCTGCACTGCCATTGCTGTTTGCCATTCACAATTTCAGGCAATCGCCATTCTACATACTTGGATGAAGTCGATGCAGCTATCAAAGAGGAGGGGTCGGGAGCGGGAGGTACCAAAGTCCTGTTGGAGATGAGGCAGGGACGGCCGGCGGGCGGAGCGGAGAGGCGAGGGGCCGGCGGGTGGCGGCGGGCGGCGACGGCGGCGGCGGAGTGGAAGTCGGGGCGGCCGCCGGGGGGAGGGGGGAGGCGGAGGGCCGTCGTCTGGACGCGGACCGCATCGGCTGAAGTCCGCACCCTCGCCGCCAGGGTACGGAGCGCCATGGGTGGCGGATCGGGGCGGACGGCGCTGTACGGCTGTCGCTAGGGTTCGCGGTGCGGCGCGGCCAACTCTCTCTCTCTCTCTCCGGCGCGGCGCGTCGGCGCGATGTCTCTGGAAGCAGCGGACGGGCGATGTCTCTGGATTTAGGAGTATATACATTAGCCGGTGGGCTCTTCATGGGCCGACCGGTACACGTACGAGAACAAAATTGCACCGAACGAGCACAAATACCCCTTTACTTGTAGAAATTGAAGAGCTAGCTGCTACTTTTTCTTCTTTTGTTATTCAACATGTAATGCAAGCAGCCAATGTATCGGTCCACCTTTGTGCGAAACATGCGTGCACACTGATGGTCATCGAGAGTTGGACTGACTCGAGACCCTCCTTCCTGCTCACTAGTCTGTTGGCTGATGATGCCAGGAGCTCGTTCGTTGAATAAAAGCTCTCGAGTTTGAACGCAAAAAAAAATTACCCCTCGAACTCGAATTTGGTACAGTACAGTTTTCACGTGAATTTGAAAATGTTTGATTTTCAATTTTCTTTAAAAAATATATCCATGAATTAAAAATACATTTAAAAATGTGTCCAGTGTTAAAAACTTAAAATGCGAAAAATAAAATTGAGAATAAAAAAAACAGAAGAAAGCAATAGAAAAACACACACCAACATAGGAAAACCGGTCAGGGGAGGAATATATATATACTCCTTCCGTCCCAAAATAAGTGTCTCAATCTTAGTACAACTTTGCACTAAAGTTAGTACAAAGTTGAAACACTTATTTTGGGACGGACGGTATAGCTTATTCTACACCTCCAGTAACGCTATATACAAAATCTAGTAAAAGAATGTACAAAATGTAGTAATTCTGAAAATATTTTTTTACTATCCAAGTTTGTAATTTACTACATTTTTAGAAAAATTACTATATTTTATATACTATGTTACTACATTTTGTATGTACCGTTACTAGGGTGTAGAATATAGCCTTATTGTGAGATGGTTGGTTCGTTCGGCTATTCTGTGCCGCTTTTCTTGTTTTTAGCTCAGTTTTATGTTTGGTTTTATTTTTTATTTGTGTGGCATTGCTTATTTTCATTCTGTGTTTTCCTTTTTTTTCGTTTTCCCTTTTTTGTTGCCTTGTATTTTTTTCTTTTGTTATTTTTCATTTGTTTCTTATTTTACCAAAATTATAAAAATACACTACTATTTTTATGAGATATTTCCACCATTTTTTGGAACACATGTGAGTAGTTTCCAAAATATGAATAAATTATTCTCAAACCTCGACTCTTGCTAAAGAATGTTATACGATCGAGAGTATATCGACCAAAGAGGGGGTGAATGAGAGATTTGAAATTTATTTCCAAACTTGAAATCTCCCGGTACAACACAACGGAAAATAAACTAACACATGCAGTTCTATGAAAGAGAACTATCATAGAAAGAAAACATGGTAGAGTCGAGGGAATATCTATGAAAGGAAACTAGTAAGACTCTATTTTTTTAAACTCATGACAGAAATCACAACTGAAGATAGACTACTGAAAGTAATACAAAAGTTAGATAGAACCGGTGGTCCTCGTCTGGGAAGGACCATGCATAGGAGGATACTTGGCTGGCAAGGAGGATCAGAATAGAGGATGAAAGTTGAGAAGGAAGGTCGGTGGCAGCGGCGGTAGCAGGGGCAAATCTACTAGGGGGCTTTAACAGGCTCGAGCACCCCCCTCCCCCCTTCCAGTGTTGTAAATTTTGTTTCTACTACTAGTTTAAAGGCCCAACCCAATCACTTGCCAGCCCGGCCAACACATCTTTGCATGACCCAGGTAGCCCAGCCCCCCCCCCCTCCCCAATTTTTTTTTCTAGATTCGCCACTAGGCGGTAGCACGCGTGCCTGCGTGCATGAGTGTGTGTGTGGGGGGGGGTGGGGGGGCTAGAAAGTGGTGCGTGTGTAGGGTCGTGGGAGAAAGGAGGAGTGGGTTGGTTTCCCCAACTTTTTGTGCGTTCATAGGCGGAGAGGTGATGGGTGAGAGGAATCGTTAGCAAAAAAGTCCGTACATAAAATCGGAAGCCGGTGGTGGGCTATAGTTTTGGAAAAAAAAATGGCGGAGGGAGATCAATTCAGGGCTGGAGGAAATGAAATAACATACAAACCGCCCTTTTATTAGTAGGGATGTGAAAATAAGTATTTTGCGTAGGTTGTGATTAAATTTTCCATGTGGAATGTAAAACATGTCAAATTTAAGATAATGTAATAAAACATGTTGGCAGATTTGAAAAACTGGGCACTGGGAAAATAAATGATGTTTTGCCATGGGGGCACATTAAAAAGACCATGACACTCACGGCAAAAAAAATCTTTCATACAACACATGGAAAATCTATACAATGACCTGGTGGAATTTATAAAAAGTCTTCCCTTAAGCATGGAAAATGTACACACCCACATGACAATTATAGAATTTTCTTGCATAGAACCATGGAAAAATCTATGCAATCACATGGCAAATTTACAACAAAATTGGCTTTCCCGTGGGGACACATGAAAAAAATAGGTACATGAAACTAGAAGCCGGAGGTGGGCTATAGTTTTGGAAGAAAATCGGTGGAGGGAGATCGATTGAGGGGTGGAGGAAAGGAAACGACGTACGAACCGCCCTTAATAGTAGAGATGTGAAAATATGTATTCTACGTAGGTTGTGATTAAATATGCCATGTGGAAAGTAAAACGTGACAAATTTAAGATAATGTAAGAAAACATGTTCGCATATTTGAAAAATAGGGCGCGGGAAAATAGATGACGTTTTGCCATGGGGACACATTAAAATGACCATGACAGTCATGTCAGGAAAAGAAAATCTTTCGTACAACTCATGGAAAATGTATACCCTGACCTGGTAAAATTTAGAAAAAGTCTTCCCTAAATCATGGCAAATGTACACACTCACATGACAACTATAGAATTTTCTTGCGTAGAATAATGGAAAATCTATGTAATCACACGGCAAATTTACAAAAAAAATGGCTTTGCCGTGTGGACACATGAAAAAAATTGGTACATAAAACCGGAAGATGGAGGTGGGTTGTAGCTTTGGAAAACAAATCGGTGGAGGGAGATCGATTGAGGGGTGGAGGAAACAAAACGACGTACGAACCGCCCTTTAATAGTAGAGATGTGAAAATAAGTATTATGTGTAGGTTGTGATTAGATTTGCCATGTGGAATGTAAAACGTGACAAATTTAAGATAATGTAAGAAAACATGTTGCAAGATTTAAAAAACAGGACGCGGGGAAATTAGATGAATTTTTGCCATGGGGACACATTAAAAGGACCACGACACTCAAGGCAAAGAAAATCATTCGCACAACTCATGGCGAATCTATACAACGACATGGAAAAATTTAGAAAATTTCTTCCCTATCATGAAAAATGTACACACCCACATGAAAATTTTAGAATTTTCTAGCGTAGCACTCATCGACAAGCTATGCAATCAGACGGCAAATTTACACAAAAATGGCTTTGCCGTGGGGACACACGAAAAATATCATGAAAAATGGCTTTACGGATTTATAAATGTAATAGAACAATGCCCGTGCGTTGCAACGAGATATAAATATTCTAGTACATTAGCTTGTGATTTATCTGTCTATAATAATGTGATTGTGTAAATAAATGTTCATTAAATTCTACCCATGAATTACCTTATATTTTGATTAGAAGTTTGGTAAGTAATTAAAGTGGAATTGGTTCCCCCGCAAAAAAATGTGAAATTAGTTCAGAAGGTAAGTAAAATAAGGTGATTGATTATCATATACATGAAAGTTAGACGAAGGGATGGTGGGAAGAAAGGTGAAATCAAAACCTTAAGTTTTTTTAAGTAGTAGACATCCATATTTGAAAAAATGTTGGCAAAATATAAAAATAGTTTAGAATTTTTAAAAAATGTTTCTGACATTAAAAATGGGAAAAGGAAAACAAAAAAAGAAAACACACAAAGAAGAAATTTGCGGCGATCCCTTTGGAATCGTCCCCATCCCCGTCAGCTGATATATTAACCGATAGGCTCTTTGCGGGCCGGGTGGTACATGTTGGAGACAATACCGTAGTCCCATTTTTTGTCCCCAAATGCAGGCCAACGGACAAATACCCATCGAACTCGAATTTGGTACAGTTTAAAAGTGAACTAAAAAAATTATGAATTTAAATATATTTTTAGTTTCCAAACAATATACAAAATTTCAAAATGTTCACGAGTTAAAAATTGTTTTGAATGTCATAAATATTTCCGATGTTAAAATGGGAAAAATTGTAATTTAAAAAAACACAAAAAAAATAGTCAGGGAATGGATAGGAAACACCCTATGCGAGATTGATCGGTGCCTTGCCCACAACTGTCGTTTGGGAACCGGGCTGGCCTAGTACCACATTAAAATTGAATAATATTCAACGAGATACAGGAAGGGTCATGAGGGGATAGAAGCCACAGATGGGGACCTTGAGGAAACGGTACAACAAATTTTACAATGTTATGTGCATCCTGATTCGAAGCTCGACCTTCGAACATAAAATCACAGTTGGCAAAACATACTCTTCTCTTATTTATCTCTTTCACAATAGTGAGTGATACGGGGCCTCCCAGCCCCTTTTTGATGTCGTCCACCGCACGTTAAAATTCGTGGCCCAACTGGCGTTGTTGCACGAGAAAACTCTGACTATTTTGGTTTACTAGGCCTTCTGTGCCGGCCCATTAGGCTATACATACATGAGAAAGCCTGGATGCCCCTAAAAAAGCGTCGATCGATTGAGTCGCGAGGCTCGCTCTGGCAGAGAAAGACAGACCAACCAAGGGGATCGGGCGACAGAGACAAACAGACAGACAGCCGAGACAACCAAGGGGATCGGGACCGGGACAAGGGGGGTTACGATCAACCTAGTGGCAGCACACCGAATAGGTCGATTTCATTAACAGTGGCTCGAATCGAGGATACAAGCAGCAACAGAGGGGGTTCAAGGAAGAACAGAGTCATGATCCCGGCCAGTGTTTGCTCTAGGCAATTGGTTGTCCTTCAATAATGGGCCTAAATTTCAGAGAACAGGTTACATCTTGACTGTGATTGTAGTGAATTTATGCATGCAGTACTGAACCACAGTTGCTGAATTGTTCAGTGTAACCACTACTAGGAGCTTGTGCAACATGCATGCACCTGAATTGACCACAAAAATATTAGCACCAGCTTATTAAACCTGCTCTTGAAGGAGTTGCGGGCTCGAGCTCGCCATGACAACAAGGATATACACCAATCAGGAGCCGATCGACATGCTTCTCAAAGCTCTATCTGCTGAAAACTGAACCTGAATGCATGTTGAATAGCTCAACCTGTCCCAGCTTGACATGATGAATCTGGAAAATGCAAGGTCAGTATACAAGTGTTGTGTTCACCCAGTTCCCATGAGAAACTCCACCAAGCACCATCAGCAGCCACAAGGCCCTGCTGCCCAAAATATCATTGATGAAGCCCAATGCACATGCTAGCTGCAGCCAGGCTTCACACAACATATTTCGACTGGGGGTGCTTGCCCAATCCTTTTAGTTTATGCTCCTTTGAACAACATCCTGGTTGTGTGATTTTATCACCAAGAGTTTGGCATCCGAGTTATTTTCGCACAAGTCAGTCTTATTGTACAGATCCCCATATGCAGTAGGATTAAGTGATTCTGCTCCGTCAAGGCTCACATACCTTGAATAATCACCCCTTCCTGCATCAATATTAACACAAGCGTTTGGGAGATCCCCTTGCATGGTGCACCATCTGATTATCAGTAATGCCACGCAAAGTGACCCGCTTGCCTTCATGATTAAACCAGAGCTTCTCGCGGCGCCAATTGACCCACATTTCACCATTACCAATATCTTCCAACCACCACATGTCAAGGATAATATCATAGCCTTGCAACTTGAGCACACGCACACTAGTTGTGAGTTTATTCTGTCGGATGCCCCAGCTCACATGAGAAATACCCGCTGTGCTCACCATGGACACATGAACAGGGTTACAGGGGATAAGTTCTGCACCTCCAACTGCAAGGAATCAACCAAGTCTGAACAACGAAATTCCCAGAACTGACTTATCAAAGTCTTTAAATGCTTCCGGTCCTTCTCCAAATACTCCCATCTATTCTGTCAAGTGTCAACTAACGTCGGAAGGAAACACAACAAGCAACACAACAAGGTAGAAAATAGAAGTGCTCTAAAACATAGGGAAAAAAAATTCTAGGACTCCTCTAGTTATAAAAAAAGTGCATATATTGTTTTTAGAGCTACTGAGATTTCTGAACATTTCAATCTAGTGGGTTTGCATGAAGTTTGCAGAAATCCTTTTTTTGTAAATATGAGAGGAGGCGCTTGTTAAATGAGGCTTGATTTTAGGAAAAAATTATAAATTCATTTCACTAGATTTGGATCTCAAATGAATATTATAGGACTTTCCAAAGCTAACATGTATGAAGAATTGGTCTATATAATGGATAATTTAGAATTTATTATGTATATGAAAAATGTTCATGCTGCCTTATTATAAAAAAGCAGGATGTATGGAGCATTTAGGAACTTAAATAGACTCATTTGATTCCATGTGAATTCTCTAGAAAAGTTCGAATATGCTG